>NW_027286742.1:260000-305000 GCF_022747635.1 Hetaerina americana
TGTGTGGTGTGTGTGTGTGTGTGTGGTGTGTGTGTGTGTGTGTGGTGTGTGTGTGGTGTGTGTGTGGTGTGTGTGTGGTGTGTGTGTGGTGTGTTTGTGTGTGTGGTGTTTGGGTGGTGTGTGTGGGTGGTGTGTGTGTGTGGTGTGTGTGTGTGATGTGTTTGTGTGTGTGTGGTGTGTTTGTGTGGTGTGTTTGTGTGGTGTGTTTGTGTGTGGATGTGTGTTTGGTGTGTGTGTGTGTGATGTTTGTGGTGTGTGTGTGTTTGGTTTTAATGTGTGGTGTGTGTGGGTTGTGTGTATGTGTGGTGTGTGTTTATGTGTTTGTGGTTCGTGTGTTTGTGTGTGGTGTTTGGTGTTTGGTGTGTGTTGTTTGTGATTGGTGTGGTTTTTGTGTGGTGTGTGTGTGTGGTGTGTGTGGTGTTTGTGATTGGTGTGGTGTGTGTGTGGTTTGTGGTGTGTGTGTGTGGTGTGAGTTTGTTTTTGCGTGTGGTGTTTGTGTATGTGTGTTCGGGGGTGTTCTGTTTTTTGTGTGTAGTTTGGTGTTTGTAGTGTGTGTATTTGTGTTTGTGTTTTTGTGTGTGTGGTTTTTTTTTATGTGTGTGTTCGCTGAGGAGGAGGGTAATATGTTGAGGAAGGTTTGAAGTTTGCTACCTCTAAGAACGATTCCGAAGTCGACATTAAAAAACTAGCCGCAGATAGCGAGGTTGCCCTTCGGAACCAATCTCTGGTTACCAAACACCAAGTTGCTGAAATCATCATGTCCTCATTGAAGGAAGCAGTTCCAACAACGACCCGGTCTTTCAGCCTTCAGCAACATACGTCCACCCTCCGACCTCTGAGGAAGACAATTGGCAAGGAATATCTCATCATCCAGAAAGCTGTCAAGGGATTTAGTGTCGTATTTGTTGGATAAACGAATGTATGCGGAAAAGTGCCTAGAGTTTATCAACAACAATCCTATTCTCTGTTATCGAAAGACCCAACCGCGAGTTTCCAAAGTGAAGAGAAACGTGCACTGTCCAAGTGTCAGTTTTTAAATGCTAGGGAAAATTGTAGTTTAACCCGAATGAACCCCTCCGCCCCCAGGTTGTACGGACTCCCCAAATTACACAAACAAGCCATACCTATTCGGCCTGTCATCTCAGCTGTGTCCGCTCCTTCACACCTTCTGGCACGAAAATTAAACGTAATGCTCCGAGATCTCACAGGTTTTAAACCTTAAATATGGAGTTAAAACCTCAATAGAGCTAGCCCGAAAATTGAAAGATATTAATGTCCTGGAAAGAGCGAGACTAGCTTCCTTTGACATTAGCAATTTATTTACTTGTGTACCCATATCGGAAACTTTGCTTAGGTTGGAAGTACTACTCAAGGATTCCACCATTGCCCAAAATATCTCAGACGAATCGGTCCCCCTCATCAAAATGACAGTTAACCGGAAATATTTAGTTTCAACCACACCCTTTACAGCCAAACAGATGGGTTAGCTATGGGTTCCCCACTGTCCCCCTTCCTAGCCGAAGTCTTCCTCAATTCTGTAGAATAACATCTTTTTAATGCTGACAATCAGCATAACAAAAATGTGGGCTATTGGTTTCGTTAAGTAACGATATACTATGCCTATGGCCCGGAACCAATCGACAGTTAGACTCCTTCCTTAATTTCCTAAACACACTTCTTCGGAATATCTCCTTCTCCAAGGGAAAAGACGTCAACGGCACCATCAACTTCCTCGACTTGACAATCACAATTAGGGATAATAGACATGAATTTGCAATGCAACACACACTAGGAAATTCTGGTACCCGAAATTCAGAAAATTCGGGCGGATCTGAGGGTGCCCAGAGAGGGTACTCCGGGAATCGAACTTGGGACCTACGGTCAGTACGGCGTCTGACCCCTGGGCTACCACGTCCACCTATATTTAATATAACTCCTCATTCTAATTTCTATTTCCTAATGAGACTCCTCCTGTCTATTCTTAAATTAATATTAAGTCGTCGTGTCGCATTTCTAATACACTCCTATCAACCACCTGTGCATCCAAGCCATTAATTTTTAGTTATTTTGTACCTTTCCCCTTATCTCTCCTTCTTTCATTACAATCTTTAAACTATCTCCTTGCCAAGAATTTTTCTTACTAGTGTATGCTTCTTCCGTCATTATAAAATTTTAATTTAATTCGATGACATTACCAGTACCCTTTTATGCGGTTCTATGTTTGTTATTAGAGGTAGTCATTTTTTATAAAATGTTTATAATAAATACAACCTTAGTACTCGTTTAGGCATTGGCTCACGTTTTTATATCTCCGTTTTCATTGCTAGAGCTGGATAATTTCCAATCGAGATTTTAGTTATTCAATCCACTTTTTCAATAATGGAGTGGGTTTTATGTACTCTTTACCTATTACCCTCGCCTTCAGGAACACTTTCTAATTTTTTCCAAAGTCTAAAATGGTGAATTTCAAACAAATTTAATTCTCTGAGCTTGTTTGATCATAGATTAGCTATTTCATGATTTCGATTATATTTAATGATTTCATTACTTTACTATTGGTCCTTTGGCTACATTTCCGATGAAAACCAATTACTATTCATTCGTTTTTTTTCTTTTTTATTCACTTCTGCATGCATGCCATTAACAACGCAACAAACCATTCCATCCTTCGTTTATTTTTGCTTTCATTTTTGGTACTGAAAAATATTTAACACCGCCGGGATTTAAACCCTGACCCTGTGGGTAGGAATCCAGTACGATAGCCACTGCAACATCACGATCCCCTTGGCATTCGTCCCTGGGGACTCGTGAGATGTAAACAGAAAACCAGAATACCGTATTTCCACAACCACCAAACTGAACAGCCCTGGCCTCAGTTACCTTTTTATGTTACGCAAACTGAATTCCCGCTTCAGGGTAAACAGATCCAATCCAGAGATGGAGAGAGACATTTGACGGAGAAGACTATGAGCCTTCCGTAAGAAACGTAACAAGACTGTTCCAAGAAGTGACAACAACGTCACGTTAAGTGTTTGACCCGGAGAGAACTGTTTTCAAGGGGGCCCTGAACAATAGTTTGGTGTTGTATTAACCTTTGTTAATTATGAAGCTCTTCATTTGTTAAAATGAGATCACTTTGAATGGATTCTTTACGTTTACATATACGTCACGTGATTGTTGTTCCCAGGGTTGCTATAGTTTTGAGTGAGTTTTCTGTTGAGGAGCGAATGAGCGAATGGGCATTTGTGCGAGTTTGCTTCCTTACAGTTTTGGAATTTCATTAATGCTTTCTCCGTCGGCATCCATCGATAACAAACTATCAAAGAAAGTCCTTCTGTGAGCGAACAAATTAATTACTCCATGGTCGAATCTCACAGAGCTTACAGAGTATATATGACCTTGGCGATATTGCTAGAATGCGAAAGTGCCACGATGACTGTTTGAAAACATTGTTTCTAAGTTTTATAGCAAGTGGCTTTTATGGCGTGAAAGATTTGTTTCTGCGAGTGTTGCTAGATAGATAGTTTTAACTGGAATTCTTCGATAGGAGTTTTAATCTGTTGTCAGGAATGGGGTAATCACTTAAATTAGAAAATTAAATTAAGCCAAGGGAATACATTTTGACGTTGGAAGTCATGTGGAAACATAGGTCGTGTTTTAGTAAAGCACGTGTTCAATTACTAAGTCACTTCTTTCGTGGAAATATGTTGTGATTATCCATAAAGTTATGCAGGAAATCAAAAAAAGTTATCCTTACGGTCGAAATAGTTGCTGTCTATCTTAATTTTCAATTTCTGAGTTATGATGACAATTTTGAGTGCATTTAACTTCAGAATTCCTCTTCTGGTAAAGGGATTAATACACTCCTGTATCGGGATTTAAGTTTATGCATTTTTTGAACTCGGCTAGGTCTTTAAAATCATTTGTTTTGCTAGAGATAAATAGCACTATTCCTTCACTTTTTCATCGCTACACCTTCCGAATATACGTTTCACGAACGCCAGTTTTTTTAGCGCCCTTCCTCGAATCGTGCGTGTGCGTTTGTCATATTTATGGTCCATTGCCGATTAAGCTTTTATATTTGTCACAACATAATTAATTTCTTTTTGGTGAAGCGAATTTCTTCAATTTAAAAATAGATAAAGGAGCTTACATTTTCTTTTTAATTCTCAACCTCACCCAGCAAATTCTTTTGTCGTTGGAAATTACGTAATATTCATCCCAAGTAAAGTTTTTATGTGACGGAAAGGAAAATAATAGCAAGACAATTTTTTCCAATGTTTTCTCGATTATTTTATCGGGAGTGACATTTGGCCTTGCATTCGCCCGGGGTGAAGGGAAACCCGCAAAACCCTTCACAGGCCGCCTTAAAACACAATTCGACTGACATAAATACAATTCATTCAATTTCAAAGAGCATACAGGGCATATTCTTGGAACATGAACAATTTCAAATCATTGCAAAACACGTACAAAAAGTATAGATGTGAGATATTTGTAAATGTGCAGTGTGATGATGGTGACTCATTCGCACCAAGCAACACTCACACTATAAACACTAACACAAGTTAGTAATGACAGGTACCAATACTAGTGCAACTGGTTAGGTCTCCCAAAACCCAATCATCACCTCGTTAGCTAATTACAATGCATTCCCACGCACTCCTAAATACTCTCATCCAAGCACACAATGTACATCTAACGAGTGTTAAAAATGGGGCGCTCCGGCCCTAAAATGACGTCATACCTAGAGTCGCCACAGAGTCATACTGCCACATAATATCTCTTTGCTCGTGGCAGGATGAATACATCACATGGACCACTTTGAGGCTAAAATGACTAGTCTCGCATTCTTTTGAAAGTTCTTCTTGAAGTATTTATTGATAAAATAGAATGTTTAAAAAGTCATTATTGAAACTGAATAACGAGTAACTAGCAATTAAACCCTGCTTGTAGTGTGAAAACTGTTGATAAAGGAAACTTAAACATTGCCAAAATACTCACTCACTGCAGCTTGATGGAAGTAGTTCCCAAGTTTTCTTCATTCGACGTCTTCTCTGGTGGACGTCTTGCTGACCGGCGGGCTTGGATCCCAAGGGTCTGAATCCAAACCCATCCGCACTGTCCATCTTTCCTGTGGTCCCCTCTCTATCAGTGGGCCCTCGGATTCTTCAATCTCCCGTCGACGTCTCGGTTGATCCATCACCTATTGGCTGTAAGAGAGCCGATTGCTATACACAAAACATGCCCTGGAATAGAACGGCTGGAACGATCAAAACTCTCTCAAATATCACACGATTAGGAAAATGACGGCATGCCGAACGCCGACCAAACACGACAAAAGAACAAAAATCAATCCATCAAGGCCACACACAAATTACATTGGATCAAGGGCACACGCTTAAACTCAATCGAATTACATTTCTCATGGTCCATATTTGTGACCATGAGTGCTGGACTAAAATGATAGCGTAAGTGAATCTTTACGCCTAAACAATATGATATATCGCGCCTTCGCAATATATAGTGATATATTAAAATCATTTTAGTGCATATCATCATCCTAATTTCTAAGCAAGTTCATCGGAATTAATATATATTAGAACTCTTCAGAGTAAAACAAGCATTAAATATTCTACAAAAACTATATTAAAATTACTAGATGTATATGAAGAAAATGTCAGATGATGCATTTTAAATGCCATTAAACTGCTGTTTTCGTAAAAGTTGAACGCAGAACACGTATTCAAATAATAATAAGGGACAGAAAAACACCAGAATACTCACTTTTCTTCACGCGATGAAAAGGTTTCATCATCTTTCTTCCCTCCTCTTTCGAGGTGTTGTTTGGTAAATGTCTTTCTGCCTGAAAGACATTGAATTAGTAAAAACAAAAAGTACACACGGTGTGAGTGGTTCCAAAGATGGAAACTCCCTCAACCAGCACAGGATTTGAAGAATGACTGCCGACCGAACACAAATCCACCGGACTGAGAAGGATGAATCGATCACTCCGGGTCAAGCACACCTTAAAATTAACACTAATCTCCTTCTTGCTTTTGAAGTGCGCAAATGCACTTCGAAAGTCACGTTAAATGGCTAAATGATCGAATACAAGACGATACGTTCAGGTCTCCCCATCCGTCGCCGTAAATCATAATACAAATATCGAGTGATTTAATAGATTTGCAAACACTTTGACCACTACTCCTTATCTTAGATAATGAATCGAAATCTTAGTGGTGTGCTAAACATTTTCTGCCATCTGCGTGAAAAAACAACATTGGTTGTCTAAAAGTGTAAAATTGTGAATGAAAATCATTTTTTGAAGGAGACTATTTTCAAAAATAATGTCACGAATAAGTATAAACTAAAACTAAAGTCCTGAGCATGAGATAAAAAATGAGCATATTGTCTGAGTGGGTATTTTAACTCATGAGCAATTAGGTTGGCTTGCGCGGAGACACTGGATACCACTGGTCGGATAGGGAAATCACTTTTGTGAATTTTCAGAGACCATGGTATCTGGGCGATTTGGGATTCATTTCTTAAAGTTTGATGGTAACACTCGGCTTCAACAACACTTCACATGAGGCCAAATATATCTTTATGTCTCTCTGGTGTTCTGCAGTGGAATCACGAGGCAGACTGATTATTTTATTACACATAATGGATTCTTCTAATTTTTTCCATAGGACTCCCTTTCTAATACCTCGTCCGTATTCCCCGTATCTGCTTTCGTGAAAATGATCTTAATATTTGAAATGGATGTTTCAAGGGGATATTACCTTAATTATTTTTCGTGAGCCACATGATCTCACTTGTGGAAATTTATAAATTCCTGTACTTAGCTATTTCCCTTGAAATGAACTGTTCAGGTCCTAAATTTCCGTTGCCAAGGGCCAATTCACAATCTACTGTGAGATTTATAAGGACCTTAATGGTTACTCGGACGCTGGAACTGTTCATGAAACCTTTTGGGAGAAGACTCCATTCATCGGGCTTGAAAGTGTTGTTAGAGAGATTGATAACCCTCTCGTTAAATGTTAATTGAATGAATTAGGACCGCATTGAAGTATTTCGGAGTGATTCAGCGAGCAAGGCACTGGTGGGTGAAAAATATGTTCATAGTAGCAATCCGATGTTTGATCCTCAACTTTTGTTAGATTTAAGCCATAATTGCGTTTCTGGTGTACTTGATAAACATAACAATCCCACATAACGGGTTGTAAATAACATAAGCCTCAAAGAATTGAAAGAAAACATTTTTGGGAATTTATATTTCAGTAATAAAGGTACCCGGAATACCAAATTCCATTCTAGCGAATCAAAATGGGGGCTGTTTGCATGTGTTGCTTTGGAAAAATGCGTTTGTTTATGATATAAGTATATGTGTATATATATATATATATATATATATATATATATATATATATACTTATATATGAAATTAATTATTGGTGTGCATATATACGTATCCCTCCATGTCGGGATAAATATACGTGAAACTCTTATCATTGGCCGTGAGGCGGTAGAAATGTCGATGCAAAAACTGTTAAAACTGCAAAAACCGAAGTTACATGACTCTTGAATGATTACAAAAAAATTGAAAGATTTCACTTTATTTGTGGATCCGTCGTAGCAGTTTCGTGAATTATATGTATATACTTAATGTTTACAAAATATAAACAGATTACGTGAACCAATTCCTTAAGGGCTTAATTTAATATCTTGGACGAGCTTGTTTGAATGAAAATACTTTGTAACTTCCACACTATTTTTATTCGTACTACCGGTTTCAACGCTTCGGCGTCATCATCAGGTGGGGTACCGGTACCTGATGATGACGCCGAAGCGTTGAAACCGGTAGTACGAATAATAATTGTGTGGAAGTTACAAAGTATTTTCATTTAAACGAACATGAACCTCCACAAAGTTGAGCCCGAGACCATAGAATTCATCTTGGACGAGGGTTGAAAATGTCTCTTGGCGTTCATTTTTCCTTGTTAATGTCATGACCAATATTAATTAACAACAGAGAAAGATGTCATTTAAAAATGACAGAGATTTCAAGCTTTTGTAGAGAATATCTTACAGGAAAATGTTGAAATATTTTTATTCTGAACATTCCTTGTACATATGCCCTCACTAGGTTATGAAGGACACAAAGGTCTCCAGCGTCGTAAATATTGACACTACGAATACACAAAATTGTTTATTTTCAGTGAGACATGTCCATAATTACATGATGTTAAGTTGGTAGTTATGCTCTTAATAAGAGTTGAGGTAATAATTGTCAGAATTTTGAACTTGAGCATGTGCGTCAAAAATTAGGGACAAAAAAGAAAGGGCATAAAAGGAAATGAAACTCAATAAGGCCGTGGGGGTGGATAACATTCCAGCGGACATGCTGAAATGTATAGTAAAATGTGGGAGAAAGAGGCTATATGGGCTGATTCGTAGTATCTATGAAGAAGGAATATGGCTGGCAGACTTCGTGAGATCAGTTTTAGTTCCTATTCCGAATAAGGTAAAGGCTACACCATGTGAGGACTACAGGACAATAAGTTTGATATCCCACGCTGCTAAAGTTGCTAAATATTCCTAAACATTTCAATATTTCCGCGGGAATGTTATCCGCCCCCACGGCCTTATTTAGTTTCATCTCCCTTAATGCCCTTTCTATCTAATCGTCGAGTATGCCTGGAGCTAATCTGTCTTCCGCTACGTCATATTCTTTTTCAATGTCTAACTTTGTTGGTCCAAGTTCTCTACTATACAGTTCTTCTATATACTCCTTCCATCTCGTTTGTATCTTTCCTGAGTCAACTATTACCTCACCCACCTTATCCCTAACTATAAGGATAGATCTTCTTTTCTTATTTCCCGAAAACGATTTAACTTTGCTGTACAGCGCACCGATTTCACCCTTCCTCTGCAGACTTTCCATATCCCAGCACTGCGTCTTCCCCCATGCTTCTTTTGCTTTATTTGTTGCCCGCCTAAATTTATTGTTTAATTCTTTTTACTTCATTTTGCCTAATTCTGTATTTACGTTCTTCAATTTTCGCCGCTCAAAACCACTGTATATTCCATCATGTTAATCTTGGGAATGAAAATTGAGGTAGTTTCCCGTTGCCTTCCCCAATAGTGTTTTTAACGTGACACCATCACTTATTGGCCGCCGCTTTGCGGTCGGACGCCATTGCAGCTGCCTCACTGAGGAACAGACGCTGCGTGGACTACGATTGTACGGAAAAACTGACATGAGCGGAACAATAATGGGCTGACACAATACAACACAAATAGAAAAGAATAGACACCTTTAAAAGAACACGCACACGGTAAATTGTTCGAGCTTTCGGCCCTCTCAGAGGCCTTCTTCAAGAGAGACTAAAAATATGCTATTGCAGAGGAGAGGGGAAAGAGCTATGGGCGCGGAGGGGAGGTGTGGAGGGAATGCTGGGAGGGAAATTAAATATGGCGGTTTAGGGTGGGAATGTTAAAGGAACGGAAGGATAGTATGTAGGCGGATTCACCAGTCCTCACCTCTATGTTAGTGGCTGAATCTGGTAGGGATTCTAGGATGTTAAGAGCAAAACACTGGTCGAATGAAAGGTTGTGGGAATTGGCGTGTGAAGGGATAGGAAGAGAAGAGAGTGAGGAAGAATTGCAGGAGTACCGGTGATTATTCATTCGGATGGATAAGGGGGTTATGCATTCACCTATGTAAAAGGAAGTGCAATGTTTGCATGATAAAAGATAAATTATATTTTTTGAGAGGCAATTTGTCACGGGGGGCGCCAAAGGGCTGGTGGATCTCAGGGGGGGTGATTGTTCTTTTAAATGTGTCTAGTCTTTTCTATTTGTGTTATATTGTGTCAGCCCATTACATATATATATATATATATATATATATATATATATATATATATATATATATATATATATATATATGTATATGTATATGTATATGTAGTAGTAGTAGTTTTGAGGGGAGGCGACCGACAGCTAAGGTCATTTGCGCCATAGGGGATGGACAGGAAAGGATGAAGGGTGGAGAGAAACCCGGCGTCGGCATTAGCCTACTCTTTACGAAAGGCGCCAAGGGGTCCGCGGCTTAACGTCCCATCCGACGGACGGCGTACTCACTCAAAGTGCCCTCCACAAAGCACCTCAAGTAGGGATCGAGATACCTCTGAAAAATATTCAACACCGCCGGGATTTGAACCCGCGCCCTCAGGGTGGGAAGCCAGTACGTTAGCCCCCGCACCATCTCGATCCCCTTATGTATATGTATATGTATATGTATATGTATATGTATATATATATATATATATATATATATATATATATATATATATACACACACACCACAATCAACACATATATATAAACACAGTATTCAACCCGAAGGTCCGTTTAGTAGGTGATGGTAGAGATCACCCAGTACTAAGCCCTATACGAAAAGCCCTATGTGAAAATTAACACATCAGGGGAAGGGCGGCCAGTTCCTTTCCCTGTGCCGGTTATGGTTTCCCAGGAAAACCTGATACCCGAATAATCACTTTAAGCTCGGGTGGAGCTGCAGTTGCAAAGAGTGCCTTGCCCGGGAATCGAACCCGAGACCCTCTGGTCAGCAGTCCAACGCTCTACCCACTGGACTACCGGCACCCACCTATACATATATGAAGAAGAAGATGAGAAAATTGAAACGGTTAAATAAGAGAAACTGTCGACAGTGGAGACCGCGTTTCGCAGGTCAGGCACGTGGACCCTCTTCCTGCCATCCCCTCCCCTCCTTCTCTATCTCCCTCCCCTCCGCCCATACCCTCCGTTTCCTCCGAACCCTTAGGAAACATGGGCAACCGTCCAAGTCAGATGCACACATTACTTGTTATCATCCTTTCGACATGCTTCCCTTCCAAACCACGTGACCCGTCAGAAGACATTTGACATCGAATTTGTGTACGTTCAAGAAATCTCGATATAGAGGTAAATGAGGAGATGCATGACCAGGCATTGCTGTTGAATGAAGACATGTGTTACCTGATGTGCGGAAGTTTATTAGCAAGGTAGGGTATGCCAGCACCGGATCGTGGAATAAACGACGCCTTAAAGCAAGAATTGGAACGTGGATATGAATTAACCACCAACAGAAGGAAGAACATGTCACATCAATGAAGGCAATCGATGATGGAAATGGTGGCTGATCCTTACTGGAAGCCACTGGTGGAATTGGGAAGACATTCCTCATATCATTGCCATTGAACACTGTTCGTGCGAGATCGGACATTATGTTAGCAGTTGCTGCTTCTAGAATAGCGACCACATTGTTGGAAGGATGCCGTACAGCTTTTTTACTGTTAATGTTACCGTGAAACTTCCACAATTCCGAACAAGTGTCATGTAACATTTCGAAACAGTCCACAATGGCCAAAACTTTAACAGCATCTTAAATCATCATATGGGGCGAATGCACGATGGCGCACAGACGCGCATTGGAAGCACTTGACCGGACGATGAAAGAACTGCACAATGACTTGAAATGCTTTCGCGGCGCAATGATTTTACTGTCCGGCGATTTCCGCGAAACAAATTCCTTTCAACAGTTATTCCAAGATCGATTGCTGCCGATGCAATTAACGCTTGCCACAACTCATGAAATATGAAGCGCTATGTGAAGAAACTTAAAATGACAACAAACAATAGGGCTACATTGCTAAACGATCCATCTGTTGAAGATTTATCCAAGCAATTGTTGACTATCGGTAATGGCCGTATTCCTGTAGACATATCGAACGGATTCATATAATTTCCTCGCAATATTTGCAATTTTGTTTTATCTAAAGATGAGCTCATTTACATTGAACATCATTGATAACCACAAAAATCACAATTGGTTGAGTGAGCGAGCAATTTTGGCGGCCAAGGACAAAGATATGGATGACTGAGACTTTGTAATTCAGTATCAAATCGTTGGTAATATGCATTCATTCAAATCTATTGACTATGAAACAAATGAAGACAAAGTCACCAACTAGTTATCCATCTTACTTTTTCAACCCCTTGGATTTGCCTGGCTTACCACCGTACAATTTACAGCAGAAGGTTGCCTTGGTGGCAATGATGCATCTTCATTAAAACCAACCAAAACTATGCATTGGAACGCGTTTGGTGAAAAAACTGATGATCATTATGATTCACGTGACAATACTCAAAGGAAAATTCAAAGATGAGGAAGTTCTCTTTCCCAGGATTACCATGATCCCAACCGATATGCCCTTTGAGTTCAAACGGATTCAATTTCCAACTCGTGTGCTATTCGCGATGACGATTAACAAACCACAAAGCCAATCGTTTCGTGTTTGTGGTATGAATTTGAAAAACCAATATTTTTCTCAATGTCAATTATATGTGGCATGTACACTCGATGGTAAACCATCCGCTTTATTTGTTCTTACGCCTGATAAGAAAACAAAAATTGTTTTATAGAAGAAGGCGTTTGACTCAAGAGAAAAAAGCCGAATTTATATATGCATAGATCGAATATGGAAAATGCGTTTCTGACAAGCCATTGCAATATTTTCTGTAATTTTATTGAATTATTTCCTTTTCTGTTTTAACAATTAAAGTATAATTAAAATTGGTACAGCCGTCCTTGATTTATTAATGGTTTAACCAAAGTGTTCAATGATTGTTAGGCGTTAAAATATTCACCAGGTAAGCTAGTAAAAATATTTTTTTTTAATTAGACGCTAATATCAGATTCTGAAACCCAAACGGAATTCATAAATTATCAGGTAGTCTAAAAAACGAAACGGCCTCAGTTCAAGATTCCGGAAATTCTCAGGCTAAGTGAAGCACGTGACGCGCAAATCATACGTTGGATAGACAACACGCAATTTTAATGCTAGGTGCAAGGAACAGTTGCCTGAACATTTGAACGACCGACTTGAAAAACCTGACGTCGGAGCACACATTTTCGAAATTTCCCATCATATTACTCTTCCGGTTTCATCGCTATATAGGCACACGTATAACCTCAAAGCCGACGCCACTGAGAACTTAAACTGCAAATGGAAGGAGTGAGTATATCTTGATGAATAGTAATCATTTTACGCCAAATGTTTAATCCAAAGAGGCACGCGTCTGTAGCTATCTTAATGGATCCATATATAGATCCACGTTTTCAGGATATCACTTGCCCCTGCACACGGTGTCGCACGTAATTACGACACTGATTACATTTTCAGTAGGAATGATTCTCCTTTGCAAAAGGAATTGGAAGAAAATCTCTTCAAATAATCGTTTTGAGGAAGAAACATTTTGGTGAGAAATGTGCGGTGGTGGGCGAGTATCTAAGAGACGAGGAAGAGAGGGACGCTTAAATATGACCTTCACTGGACGAGGTCAATTCGAAGTGGACCAGTTTAAGACTGATTGATCAATGTATGCATAGAAAACAAGTTCACAAAATATATTTTAAGAAATCGAGAAATCTCAACTTACGATAATTCCTATTCGCTGGAGTCTCCGAAGTTCCATTCCCTAGGGATCCTGATTTCATTCCTGCACTTCCAGACATTCTCCCACCACAGTGAGCCATTCTTCCCTTTTCATGAAATCATTGTCCACACACGCACACACACCAATTGCATCACTGAACTGAAATTAATAAACAGGTTAGATACTAAAAATCCAAACACTTCAGAATGTGCGTGAACATTTTTCCATTTTTGTTATATAGAGCGCTTTCAAAATAATGGCCAACCACTCATATACATACGACATTGCTCGATAAACCAGGTTGGTTTTTTAATAAGAAACTATCCGGTTAGGCTTCTAATTAAATTATTTGCAAGTCATTGAGCTTCCATTGATGAAAATGTTTAATGTTTGCCCATCAGCAGTCGTCGTATGGTTGTTCGAAACACGGAATTCATCGTCGCTAATTGAGCAAATTCCCACAAAGAGAGAGTTATCGACTCCGGTCCGACCAAGAGAAAGACTCTAAGTAAAATGGGGCGAAATGGACTGGAGGACTCTTAGCACGCAGAGACATTGTCTTTTAAGTTGGAGCGCGTATGCTCAGGTGATTTCAACCAACACCGCTTTCTTGGGTCAAACGTTCACACACGGTGGTCTCCAGTTCCTTAAAGTTTAATTACTATATGAGATTACCCTTTCAATGAGAATGGAAGCAAAATGCAATGAGGCATGACGAGTACTTTCGTTGAAAAAAGTAGCGACATTCAAAAATCTCGGGTATAAGAAACTTGAATCCAGTGTAACGACTGGAGAGAACTAAACGTCTACAAAAATTAAGTGTAAGTGAATTTAGAGTAGAAAATGGATTGAGATTTTGGTTCCATGGCGTAAAAGGGTTAAATAAGCAATCTTAGTCACGACTGTTTGGAATTACACATCGTACATCGTCGCGTACCACAATCGCTCCGTCTTCTCGGCATTAAAGACAATGCCAATGTAATGGCACGATTTCCCATTTCATTGTAAATTATGATGTAAATTCACTTTTCACTAGGATACATCAAAAGGATAAGATATCAGCAATCTCTCGGATCGGTCGACAGTCGTGTTCCATAATTATGAGAGAATGGACACGTCTATTGCTTTCGCAGTATTAATAATATATTAACCTATTAACTGAAAGAATTCCACCCTTTTTCACGATTGCATCACATAACATAAGTCAACCAACATTAATCACTTTAAAGGCGCGAATATTAGACAAGTATGCCCTCACCTCCATCCAGCACGACGACACGTGACCATCTGAGCGGATTAGTCAATCGAAGGAATAGCAGGTGGCCGAAACCGTGGAATGACGTCATTTGGAAAATTTGAAAATGTACTGTTAAGTTAAATTTTAAAAAGTAAATTAAATCTGCATAAAATATTTCATTTAAAATTTTGGCAATGTCATTTCAAAACAATTTTCTCATTATTAATTAATATTTTTAATTCAATATTATTTTTCTTTAGTATTTCAATAAACTGCCATAGTACGATTTATTACCACTAGATGGCGCTAAGGGAAATAGGTGGCCACTGGCACATGCTGACTCGGGACGGCGCGGCGAAGGCGCACATTCGCACAGAGACAGGTACCTGAGAAATATCAAGTCGGATCTTTGCCCATCCTCTACTTCTACCGGAGGAATTCCTACAGTCCCTTCTCCTGGTAAGTAGCATTATTATTTTCTCTTGAAAACATCTCGGTTACTTAATATTTTACAGACAACGTACTTCTTAACAAATGCGTGCTTGACAGACGTTCCTTCGGAAAACGAAAGCTCGAACCTCCAGACTTTTCCGTCTTATTTCTTGAAAGTGACTACGCGGACATTTAACATAGAACAAAGCAGGAGTAAATTCTTTCCCTCTCGGAACGTAGCTTGAGAATTTAACGGCTGAATGTCGACATTTTACTGACGAGATGTTAGGGAAAACTGAGGATTTCCTTGAGGACGTAATTTTCCTTCGCTAGCCAGAAATATATTCCCCGGGCAAAGAACGAACGCCATTGTGTTGACTGCGTACTTATTCATTCTGATTGTTTTTTTGTGTGTCTGTTCTCGTGACACACTATTCAAATATTCACTCGTTTTACCGTCATTTTACTTTTTGCTTGCTTTATGTGGAGGGATGAAATCTCTGACGCCAATTACGTAGAGCAGAAAGCTGAGTTACCTAGGGAATAACGTGACCTTTTGTTGTTTCATTGGCCTTGAAGGAAATAAGACCATGAAAGTCCATTAATTCTGTGTTTGGATGTTATTTTTGAGTGTATTTTCATTCATTTCGGTGGCCTGAGTGATTATAGGGGATTTATATTCCTGGGGAAGTGCCAAGTTCAGGAAGTCTACGTATGACTCAGATTAAGGAATATAACTGTAAGTGCAATCAGAAAAACAAAAGGACTCGAATTGGATGGACATTCCGAGAATACAAGGGTGCAACCATTCATCCCGAGAATACAAGGACGAGAGGGACTGTCAGTAGCACGCATTAACCATGTTCCTTTATGTTTTGTTAAGCTGTCTTCCACCCACACCCTTCTCCATGTTCCCTTTTAAGGATACTAACTCTGTAAAACAGCAAAGTGCTCATTTGCGAAGGAAACACACTCTCCCATCAGTCAATTTAATACAGCTTTCAACCTGCGTTTTGATTGGACTCCGTTTTGTGTTTTAATGGAAGGAGGCAAACACTTTCCTAGTCGTAATCATTTATTGTACACATCGGTGGTTTTTCCTGATAGTATAACCACCCACGGGTACCCTTGCGTCTTTCGTTATAGGAGTAAGGTATTGCGGTACCGGAATTCTTTCTACACCCTTACTTCCCAATTCCCTGCAATCTCACCGCTGCCAAAGGACCCCCTTAGTCATAACGACGCGAATTTCCTTAACTGTCACTCATCCCCCTCCCACCAAATCATAATTACTACATCAGAACATATACATGATGTCTACTACATAGGAATTAATTTTTTCACAGTCATGTAAACGCGTCTTCCATTTTAATCTGTCCCTCTTACCTGATTTATTTCAGATATCTATTTTGTTATTCATCCCATTTCGGAGGCCTACTTTATTAGAACCCATACACGATGTCTACTTCACAGGAATTTATTTTTCACTCTCCCGTAAATTGATCTTTCATTTCACTCCAACCCTGATTTATATCATGTCCTCATTTTTTTGCTCGAATTCGATCTACAGTTCAGAAGTTGATACAAAAAATTCGTCAAAATCATCACTTCACCATAAGCTTAAAGATAGCGCAATTATGAATATACCTGGTCCCGTGCTGCGCGAGGGGAACCAAAAGGAACTTCTTTATAGCCCAAACATATATCCGAATTTGAAAATCGGCGGGTAAATATTTTGAACCGACTTGTAATGCTTATTATGCTGTTCATTTGCCGTAACGACAATTTACAAGTTTCTGCATGCACTTGTGACCCTAATGCTGACGACATTGAGAATATATTTAAACTATGACAAATACAGGCACACCGTTGAAGCAAGGAAGCGCATTCCGCGAGTGATCCAATTTCGTTTCAAATTTATTTTTTGGCAATATAGAAATTTGCGTATATTGGTCATTATATCTTGTTGCCATTGAATGAAAAAATGATGAATTTCCTTCGTATTCTTATAGTATAGACATTTTTAAAGGGTTAGATAATTATTACTGGATAACTCACTGACTGTCTGGTGAGCGTATCAATGATTGGCTTAATAAGGGTGATAAGGGAAGGGAAGGAGAGAAAGGATGAGGAGAGGAAATCACAATTATCAATTTGGAGGATCCAAGAACCCTTGTTTCCTCATTCGCTCTTTTTCCACGCGCAATTATTTATGTCAGAGGCTTGCAGTAAACTTACCAACCATAAACGGAGATAATATGCAAAGTTCCTTGCACTCGTGACGACATTTCGAGCAACTGTATTAAAACTGTATATTCCCGGCATTAAAATGTTCACCCAGAAAATCAATTTTTTCCTCACAACTTCTCACCCCCAAATGAGCATACATTGACTTTCGTTTCCGCTTTATTTTCTCTGACCAAACATTCTCTTATCACGCTCGTTTACACCCTCCGATTGTTTTTCTAACATTAAGAATATCCCCAGCGGTTCCTTCTCATTCCCTGACTGAAACGAATTTTCTATTTCCTCATTTTCCCTTTCAAAGTATTTCATTGATCTTTCTCCATCTCCATATCGCAAAACAATTCAACCAATACTTTTTCTCGTTCATAAAAGACAAAGAATCCATGATTAATTGGGCTTCCTCACACATATGGGTTTATTTCCGTCTTAATTTCCATACCAAAGAACCATTTCTAATGATTTCTTTTTATAGGTTTTTCGTAGGTTTATAGCCATGCTGAAATTTCATCTTCGTTTTTTAAATTCTAGGCCTGCTTTCACCCCAAATATTTTCTATGCGTACATGTATTTTCGATGTCTGCTCTACCAAATCTTTCTTTACTTGACTCTATAGTTATATCTTGTGTTCTACTGTTTAAGGCTTCAATTCGTGGAAGTATTAAATATCCATACTAACAAGACTGTGTGTATTTTTCCGCAGGTTTTTATTTTCGTTCCTTTTTGTCATTTATTTCATTAATTTCAATTTCCTGCACGTTGTTCTTCAGTGAATAATGGCAATTTGAGTGATAAAATAATACTTGTTTTGAAAAACTCTCTCGTCAAACCTTGATGCACGTTTTTTAAAGTACAAGGTAACTGCTTCAAGCGTAAACAACAGCGCCGTTTATTACGTGAGATTGGAAAAATGAGGGGATTAATATTTAAAGGGTCCATACAAATGGGTGAGGTGTCAAGAGTTACCCGATAGTAATGGCAGGACCTCCCCTTCTGACCCTTCTCTTATTCCGGGATCAGCCCATTTGACGCCCCTCCACACTTACCACGCGCTCCTTCTCCCTCCCTATCCCCCCCATCCCTCTTCCCCCTTCCCCAATCATCGTGTGTGGGCGGTATTGTTCGGTATAATGGATGCATTTATAGGTATTCTTTTAATCGCCATCAGAAGCAAATCTCTCTACGGGAAGTAATCTATTAGCCACCTTATTTGTGAAAGTTCAACGCCGCGTGCCCAGCGCCTCCTTTTGGATTCCGATAGAACCTCTCACCTCCCCCCAAGGGATCGAACCGGTGCTCCAATTCTTTGGAGCACCCGTTCGATCCCTTGGGGGGGAGATGCAAATGATAACTCACTTCGAGAGGGACGGAGTCGCCTCTCGAAGCAGGTTATCATTTGCATTAAAACTTTCCAACGACTCTTATTTTGGACATGGATATTAATTTAATTTTCCTCGGGTCATAGTATTTCAAGAATATGGCACAGGTGTAGTTGTGAATTCTGTTCTCATTTTTGCTATTTTTTAAGGTCGTCTTAAGAAGAATATTGTCCCGTCATCACGACCAATCGAAGGGCGCGAAGCAAACTCGTTGCGGGATTCTGGGTCCGATGTACCATGAAGAGTGAGATGTAATTGATCATGTGAGTTATGAATTTCTCTGATTTTAAAAATTCGTCCTAAAATACCAATGAATGCAACCTTACTTGCTAGATATTCCCTAATAAAAAAATGGCAAATCCTTTTTGGTCCAATTTATGTAATTCAGCTTACTTCTTGTAGGACTTCCTCGAAAGGAATATCGGGCCCTGTGCGCGACGAGTCGTCGGATGCAGGGCACCTGGAGATCGTATCTCATTACCTTTAAGGACCACTGGTGTTCTCGGTGTTTTAATTTATGTGGCAGGGATGCGAAGGTTCATCTAACACTAGGGTCTCCCTCAACACCTTAACGTTTGCAGTTTGACAAGGCCAAAACAACTGAAAATAGCCTTACGCGTATTTCCTTTCAGCTGTTTGGAATTCGGACCATTTGGACCCTCTCCATCTATCCGTACTCCAGAAACAATACTCTGGCCTGACTCTCTCGCCAAGTCGAAATGTTATTTAATTTGGCGTTCGCTGCATTCGGAATCGAAACAACGAATTTCTAATTAAGTGAAGGCTTACATGAATAATTGCAGAATTCGACCATGATATACTGTTTTATGGAGAATTAACGTGTAGTACACTTGATGTTCCTGATTGGAAATTCGGGTTTGGAAGGGAGTGTGAGATCCATGGTTATTGCTTTTGATACATACGAAATAACTTTTTATCTTATTTACTATGCGATGACATAGAGTGTTCGTTATTAAACAAGTGCGTGTATCATTTATGCCAACTGCTTCTTCAATTTTCATTTTGATGATTCTTTCGAACATTTTCCCCATTTCGGGTAGTAGTGTTATGGGTCTGTATGCCTCAGCATCAGAGGGGTCTTTTTCCTTAGATTTTAAGATGGTGCATAGGACACCCTTTTTCCATGCCGCAGGGAAGTACTTGTTTCTGAAACAGTCCTGTAGCAATCTAGTTAAATAGTTGAGGATAACCGGCTCGGCTGCGGTTGAGGATAGCCGGCTCGGCTGCTTTGATCAATTCAGCGTTTATGCCATCAAAGCCTGGGGCCTTTTACATTTTCATCTCTTTAATCGCGGTTTTAACTTCTTCATCGGTGATATCTATCTCCGTACATTACAGATAAGGGAGGTTAGCCTCACGCCTAATTACTTTTTGCTCTTCAGTTTCATTTTATGCTGTTCATCCGGTACTAGCGTGTTGATGATGTTGGAAATGGTTTCGTCCAGGAATAGAAGCTCCCCTCTGGCTTTGGTCTTAGCTGAGTATGTTGGTAGGATTTTAAATTTTTCCCTTGCGATTTTATATATTAACCCCCGGGGGTTTTCCTCAATATTTGACCTCGAGAATTACTCCCAGCTTTTTTCCATGCTTTTTTGCACTTGTTGTTCATAGTTCTCCTTTGCCTCAAAGTACCTTCTTTTGTTGATGGTACGTTCTTCGGGGCTAATGCTTTTCTGTTAAGTTCTCCGTAGGTTTCTACAATTTATCTTAAGCCTATGAAGTTTCTCATTCCACCATACTGTTTCCTATCGTCGTGTTTTCCGTTTCGGTCAGAGGGATTGAGGCCAGAGCGGAGCCTAGCAGCGCCTCCG
Organism: Hetaerina americana; assembly: GCF_022747635.1. Taxonomy (NCBI): domain Eukaryota; kingdom Metazoa; phylum Arthropoda; class Insecta; order Odonata; family Calopterygidae; genus Hetaerina; species Hetaerina americana. The sequence goes on from NW_027286742.1 coordinate 280,634, forward strand.
TAAGTGATCTAACTCGTGCATCGATGTTGTTATTGCTTGGATCCCATGGCAACAATTCACATTTGTTCCAGGTGTTCTTTGATAATATCTCCATAAATTTTCTCCAGTTTGCTGCACTGATATTGAATCTTCTTTGATGAAAGTGTTCATTTTCTATAGTCATGCCAATCTGGTATGTGACTAATCTGTGATCGCTAATGGATAGTTCGGCATGAACCTCCCATCTGTACACGTCTCGTATTAATGTCGAGTTGCTGATGTTTGGGTCTATATTTGAGCAGCCTATTGTCGAACTAAAAGTGTACGGTTGCCCTGGTTCGTTTATTATATACAGATCTTCGGAAGCTATTAAGTCCTCCAATGCCCTGCCACGGTCATTGGTTTCCTTACTAAAACATATTTCGTTCTTTGCGTTAGAGTCAATTGCGACTGGTATCCTTTTATTTTTGAATTTATGTATCAGGCTCTTTAATTCTGTGATGTATTCTTGGATGTCCTCCGATGCTGGCATACAGGATGGTGGCCTGTATATCCGGAAATCAATATCAATGGTTTCCTATAAGCCCGAATTTCTGCAGCTGCGAAGTGATTTGTTGTGCAGTGCTCAAAACTCAAGAAATCATAATTTTTTTTAAAGACCATGATGCTTGCAAAAAAATCTTTCTTTGGCATTTCCTCGTGTAATGCACGTTTGCACTCCGAATCCTGGGATTTTCCATTTTCTTTCATGACTGTTGCTGTACACATATGGTTCCTGCTTCAATGTAATATCTAGCCCAAGATCCATTGCTATTTTTCTTAATTCATTAGTATTAACCTTTGCCCGTTGAAGGTTGATTTGCCCTATTTTTATAATGTGGTTTTTAGTCCCCATAATCGATCAGCTCTATGATGCATTCAAGTGCCTTCTTTAGACAAGGGCATTTCTTGTCACTGGCTTTGTGGCTACAATCTTTTATGTCTGCTTTCTTGCAATTCATAGAGCAGGGTGATTTTTCTACAGAGTTGCATTTCCTGGAATCATGGTTTTCGGAGCAATGGTCACAAACATCCTGGTCTGCATAGCACTTTTTGGCAGTGTGCCCAAACTTTTGGCACTTGAAGCTCCTCGTTGCTACTATAAAGTCCTTCACTCTATATGAGCTAATCTCAATGAAAGCCCTTTCTCTATTTAACAAATTCTTTCTGCTAATGGGGTCTACCTAGATTACCCAGTTTGCTGTTTATTCATCTCTTTTCCCAAATTTAAACAATGCTTTCATGTGGCTACCTGCAGATAGGTCATTTTGGTTCCTCAAAGCTTCCTCAAGATCCTCTGGTGTTACGCTTGATTTAACCGCATATAATGTCATTCTAGGGAGAACCTTAGCTGGTTTCCTTATCAGTAGGTAATTATCGGCAAATCCTTTGCAATTCTTCAGTTTCTCTTTGATATCTTCGTTTTAGGACTCAATTTTTATAGCTTTCTTCTTTGTCCTAGTGATTTCTTTGATTTTAATGCCATGTTTTTTGGGGTTTAATATTTTTAGTACCTTCATCTTTGTGTCGTCACTTGTTTCTTCCTCCACTCCTTCCCCTGGGGTTATTACTACAGTGTACGTTTTGTTTGCCTTCTTGCTCCTTATTGGAGACATCTCGCTCATCTTGCTATGAATGGAAGCGATTTCAGCAAAAGATGGGCCCTCTGCAGGTTTCGAACAGGAGAGCTTCAACTCTTTTCTAACTATTTATCTTATTATTTTTACATTTACATCATTGTTTTCGGACTTGGCCTCTAGTTTTCCTAGAGCCCTATTATGACTATTTATCAGTGTCATGAACAAGTCCGCCAATTTCTTGATTTCGACTTTTTTTAACGCCCAGACTTTTTCACTGCCCACAAGACGACATCACTTGCTACACTAAACTGGCTTGCTAAAGAACAGAGGTCTGCCTCTCCATGAAAAGCATCAGTCCCTGCCATTGCTGCATTTGATTAGCACTGCACTATGTGATGCTCAATCCCATTTATTCCATACCCAATGTTTAAAGATGATTCAAATGCTCGTTGATATGATAATGGGCGCTTCAATTAGACCTAGGGTTCCAATTTACGGAAAAAACAGTCGGATTTGCTCCAGTATTATATACAATAAATGCAGTGCTGTCAAATGTCTGGCACTTCAGGTATACCCTATGTCTTCTGGTTACAGGATGTATGCCACCAATCAAAGAATACAAAGAAAATCTTACCCAACAAAGATGTTCAGATCATCCCTCATCGGAAAGACCGCTAACTAACCCCTGCTAATCCTCTGAAACATGGATGAACTCTTAATACTGCCCAAGATATCCCTGAGAAGAGCCAGTCACTCTTGGGGCCCAAAGTATGGTGCATCTTAGAATCGCAAGTCAACTTTATTTTGGCTTTAGTGTGTTAAAACTGGGATGCATCTTCAATTCGAAGGTGTCTTAGATTCAAAGAAATACGTTAGTTTGTTAATTCGTTTCTTTTTATCTATGATTCATTGATATCTAATGCCTGAACTGGCAGAGTGTAAATCGACCAGATATCCAGAATACAGTGCAAAACAAAGCAATAGTTGAAAATAGGCATTAAAATTCAAATGAAGAACCTCTTACAGAAAAAATTATGACAGCAATTTCTGGATCACTGATAACAAAATTATCCACTGTTCGTGGAAACCTTAATTGAGAACAGAGAAGGACCTATGATGGGAAACAGCTGCTCCTTCTCTGAAAATTCACTACTTTGCACTTTTTTAAGTTTGATTCTAGTTAGTGAGAGTCTAACCAGCATTGTACAGCATTAAGGTCATCTGATAAAGCTGATCTGTCTTCAGGATACTGGATATTAAGGTTCACCACTGTACCGTCATCAATCAAAGGTATCTTACTTGCGACTGCTCAGTAAATGTGAATTAAGGGAAGTAAGAATGAAATGGGTCCCATTACACTTCCCCGTGGGACACGTGAAGTACCTTCTACTGCAATCGATCCAACTCTATCTCTGACTTCTCTTTATATTCAACCATTCAAATAGTTTTTGATCCAAGTCCGGATATTCTTATCTCTACCGTATGCTTCTAGCTTCATCAGCAGTTTGCTATGAGCTACTTTGTCGTAGGCTTCCTTGAAGTCTTGAAAATGGTCGTCCACTGGAACATGGATGTGAATGTTGGAGTGCAGCGTGAGGCAGTGTCTGCAAGAAGCCTCTGGCCACAAGAAACTGTGCAAAGAAGGGGAAGGTGATGCGTCAGTGGATGACTACTCATTTTAAGGAGAGATGTTATATTTGGATAAGGTATGGTGGTGGCAAAAATTGCAGTTTGTCTTTCTCCTATCCCTCATCCAAGTTGGCGTCAATGAGCCTTAGGGAAGCAGTAAAAATGGCATAAACCAGCGCAGACAAAATTTTCATCCAGTCAAAGAGTCCTTACATTTAAATGTTAGAGTTGTGCATATGGTATGGCGATACTCAAAGGGTCCTCAGTTCCTGGGCTCATCTACTCCTTAGACATATCTCTTGGTGTTCTTAGTCTTCAGCCATTGAGCAACTTACAGAAAATAATAATAAGAGCACCCACTGCCCCACACCATGAGTTTCTATTCTCCCTAACCTGGAATTGAATATATGATCTGAGTGCTGGACACTTTGTCCTTCAGCCACTTCACTTTTCCTTCAGTATACCAGTGACCCTCTAGAAAGTCATAGGAAATGCAGTCATAAATGAAGTTAATTGTGGTGTCTAAGTCCCTTGAGGCCCTTTCATTCCTGAGACATGTCTATTGGTTGTCTTAGCCTCCAGCCATAGGTGGATTTAGTGGGAATGATGCTCTCCTTGCATACTTATCCTTTTCCCATTAATCATGCCCCAAGAATGTTTAGGAGTAAAGTCTGCTTCTTCCATTCAACCAATTTCCACAAGTATTGGCCTAGTATTGTTGGGTCCTGGGAGTTTTTAATACCTTGGAGTATATCTTTGGCATTAAATGGAATACGAGGTGATGTAATTGCTGACCAATTAGTTTGATCTTACGTCCTCTTTTCCATCAACGTACACCTGCATCTCCTTGAAATCTGTGTTAAAATATGATAGCGATGAAACTCCAATCGCAAGAGTGGGTATTATCCCACTACAGCACAGGGGTGGCAGAAACTATCTTTGTCTGGCTCCTATCATTAATTCTGTCGGTCCATCCATTTGCCAAAAGTGATTGCCTTTGTGTGTGTTCAAGGTGTGGCGATTTCTTTCCCAAGGCCAAAACCTGTGTCCACTCTCTGTGGGTTCAAGAGGTGGATTGATACACCATTGGCTGATATTATAGGATTTATAATTAATTTCCTGGTCCTAGCTTGAGGGGAGATTATTGTTCTTGTTGTATTATGTTCATTGTTTAGTCTACCAGAATGGTATGTGGTGTGTCCAATACCTCCACTTGCATTGTCTAACACTCGTCCCTCACTTAATTGACGATGAATTTTGACAACCATGGATGGATGTCAATGAGGTATGTTTAAATGGTTGAAACTCTTGGACAGCGGTTGGGTGTACCATGACACTGTGTCCACAAGAAGCCTCTGTCTGTGGTATCCATGGTTCGTTTGTAGTCTCACTGCAGTTATTTTGAGAGAGAGGTTTGCATCAAAGGGAGTTGTGAAAGTTAACCCTCTCCATTGGAGGACTAGTTCTGAATGCGTAGTTGCAAACACCAATTACCAGGATCTGAGGAAGTAATAAATGTTTTCCTGTTACTTGGTTGAGTGCCTTTGGTGCGTGTGTTGTTGCTTTGAGTGGTGGTTTGGCATTGAGGGTTGTAGGGGAACCGTGAACATTCCCAAGGCAACTTGTTTCCAGTTAAGTTGCGGAGGGGCGATTAGTTTCTAAGACTATTTACTCCATGGGTGGCCAGCTATCCGAAGTCTTGCACAGTGTTTTGAGAAGTAATTAATGGAATTTATGTAATTCCTATTATTATTGGAAAATGCTGTAGATATTTGATAATAGAATTGAAGCAGGAAAAATTATAGAAGAATTGAGACAATGGGATTAATCTGTAGTAAATGTGGCGGTTGTGATTGTAATACCAAAATGTAATTAATGGCATGTAAAATTGCTGCTGAGTTATTTATATTTGTAACAACATGCTTTTCTAGTGATATTTAAATGTAAGTTGCCTTCAATGAGTCGTGTTTTCTTTCAGACGGAAAGAAGTTTATCTGTGGACAAGATCATTTAATTATTCAGGCCACAGAGACTTCCTGGGAAGGAACTGATGTGATTCTGGATAATAATCAAGCATAACACCTCCTTTTTTGTACCAATTGCATCCTGCTCAAGTAACTCTTATTTACCTTGGAAATCCATTTCCGTTACCTTTCTGAAAGGCTGGAGGCCAAAAAATGTCTTCAACTAGTCGTGACTAATATCTAGGCATTGAATATTGAATAATTTCCACAGGGACTCCTTGGAGATAGACTCCAGGGCTGTATTTCTGATGTTAACCACATTTAGAAGGGTTGCTTTGGGCAATAATACCCTGGGGAAGTTGCGACAGCCCAGGACAGTCGATTGTCAAGATTACAAGATTATTAAGATTCATTTAAATAAAGTCTGCTCCATTCCACAGGTTTATCGGCTGAACAGTGAACTGATATATGCAGTTATGCAGATGGACTTCCTATTGACATAAAGTCATGAAGTAAATATTTTTGCACAAAGTAACTAAGTAAATCTCCTAAACCATCGCATTAATCTCACTATATTGGACATATTATGCTTGGTAGTAATACTCCCTGTAATCACTAGGGATTTTCTCTTGTGCAAATGGAGCGGTGGAGGGGGGTCTGCCTGGCAGGGTAAGGTAGAGGGGGCTCTTAGCAACAGACTGACACCAACCTCAGTTGCCTGCGGGCTGTCGTTGAGTGAGGACACCGTTTTTAGTGAAGCAAGTTTTTTGTCCGCGTCGAAAAACAAAATGAATCTGAATTTAGAGCAACGTTATTCCGTGAAGTTTTGTGGGAAACTCGGGAAGAAGGCAACTGAGACCCTCGATATGATCAAGCAGGATTATGGGGACACTGCCTTAAGCCGTTCCACAGTATTTGAGTGGCACAAGTTGTTTGAAGAGGGTAGGGAGCTCGTTGAAGACGATTATCGCTCCGGACGGCCGTCGACGGCAGGAACCGACCTGAAAGTGGACAGAGTGAAGACACTGCTGAACACAGACCGACGCTTAACCAGTGAAGAAATTGCAGACCAGTTGGGTCTGTCTGCATCCAACGTCCAACCCATTATTATTTCACAGGATTTGGCCATGTGCAAACTGCTGGGTGCTTCATCATGACAACGTGCCATGCCATGGCGTGCTCGTCATCAGACAGCTCCTGGCCAACTACCGCATTGCCACGTTGCCGCACCCGCCCTATTCTCCTGATCTGGCACTACCAGACTTCTTCTTCTTCCCCCTGATGGAAAGACAGCTCAAGGGATGAGGTTTTGACTGGATACAGGCCGTTCGAGAGGCTTCGACGAGGGTCATCAACGGCATCCCCAAAGAAAATTTCCAGCGGGCTACGGAGAATGGGAGCAACGTTATACTAAGTTTGTAGCAGCTCAAGGAGCATACTTTGAAGATTATTAAGTCGATGTAAGTATATCGTCGATAAAATTCTTGTAAAAAAATCAGTCCTTCGACTTTTGGGTTGGACCCTGTAGTCCTCTCAAATTTTAACATATACTGAGGAATATCCATTTGCTGGAGGGTCACAGCCATGTACTTGTAGATCAAAGGTCCAGAAAAACTGTTGGTTGACAAGGGACACTTAGTGTTACCATCAAGGGATGGTCATTGCATCTTTTAGAGAAAGACAAAATTCGCACTTTTCCATGGATTTATTTGTAACGTACAAAGTGTTTGTTTATGGAACCATCTTCAGGTACAAGACAAGATTCAACTTGTGTTACGTCATGTTAATGTCTGTTAGAGGAAGGGGGGAGGAGTAAGGTAGGCTTGGACTAAGAGGGGAAGTTAATTTGTTTAAGAAAATATCGTTGCAAATGGGTAATTCTCCTGGTGGCAACGGTCAATGAACATACATACATACTAGGACAATAAAAACCGATAGGAGATGAGATATTCTTACATAAAATGGCATTTCCACATCACATGCAAACAATATTTTAATAAACTTCAATGAAGTTTATCACCCAGCAACTGCTTTAAATTTATTTTTAAATTCTGAAAATTGGATGGAAGGGGCTCAAACAAACCGCCAGGTGGCCGGTTCAAATCAACAATAGTTCTGTTAAAAAAAAAGTATTTTTTCAGAGTTGTTTTTTACATTTTCATTTTTATTTTCAAATTGTGGTCGTTTTTTCCCTTAAGGTTTGGTTTTCTGGAAAACCCAAAGAAACAGAGAAACTAAAGAGATGGAGAGGTAAAAAGAGGGGGAGAAGGTAAGCACGTGTGGTCATGGTTTGAGAGGACGATAGCAGGTATCTGGTAGGAGGGAGGGAAGAATAAAGAATGTTTAAGCGGGAAGAGAACACTGAAGAGATAGAGACCGGTTTAGGGATTAGGTTAAAGTGATTCTAAGGAGGAGATAATTAGGGAAGGGTTGTTAGACACATACAGTGTCGTGTCTCCTCGTCATCGAGGGAATATATGAATCTCCATTTATTTGCAATTATTAGCGGCCATCCAATTGAGGCCAGCGCCCACTGAATAAGGGGACTCCATCTGAACTGTTGCTCTTGCCAACAAATTATCGGCTTCCATGCGAATACTTAATGTAATATTACCCTGAAATTACTTGGAATTGTGCATTTGAATCCCTCATTAATTTATTTATAACAGATTTACTTCAAGCCAAAGGCATGAATACTGCAGTTTGTCCTTATCATCTTCAAATATTCCGATGTAATTTGCTGAATGGAGCTCCACATTATTCCAGATAACTTGATAAGCTCTTCCTAAGTCCATGATTGGTCTTCAAGCAGGGTTCCGGCGAAGTTTTTCAGCATTCTTGCCAGTTCTAAAGGTTGACGATATGTCCTGAGTGAGGTTTAGGTCATCAAAATGACCATTCCCACTTTCATTTAAATGAGAAGACCTTTGATATACTTGACTCTTTCTCATAGCGCAATCTTTTCTGACATGACAGCAGTTTCTGCAGCATTGTTCCCAAATCTGTTCCCTAAGCTGTTCATTCAGTCAACAACTGCTCATGTTTTGCAGCAAAGGGAATTAATTGTGTAAGTTATTCCTCTTCATGATAGGACTAGTTTTGAATAGATGGTTGAAAACTCCAATTATCTGTATAAGAGGGAGAAGCTTTTGTTTCCCCGTTACATGGCCTAGTGCCTTTGGTGTGTGTGCCATCTCTTCAAGTTGTGGTTTGGCATTGAGGGTGGTAGGGGAGCTGTGAATATTCCCAAGGTGACTTGTTTCCAGTTAATTTGTGGAGGGACAATCGGTTTCTAAGATTATTTGCTCTCTTAGTGGCCAGCTATCCCCAGAGTGGCAAAGGATACATTGGAAGAAGAACTGTAGACCCAAGATGAATCCCTGCATCGTCAACGGAATATTGGTTACACAAAGAAGTACCTCATGAGTCAAGTGGCTGCCTCGAGGGTAAACGGGTGTTTTGAGAAGTTTGATGGGGGATGACGTGGACAGGAGTTCATTGATAGAAATGGGGGGAGAAAAAAAGTAACTTAAGATAGTACAGTTCCGATTTAACCCAAATTTAATATAGTATAGGAAGAACAGAGTTTAAAGTAATGTAGTAGGGTTGTGCTTGGCACTTCCAAGCAGAGAGCCCCAGCCTAACCTTCCTCTTGGATTGCGAGTACCAGACTGACTTCTTCGGGATTACATCACTCACCCTTTGTCCATACCACCCATCCCTCTCTAGGCACAAAGGGGGGGATAATACCATTACCCATGGGTTCATAGTCCACAGGGAGTCAGCAGCAGTGATTCGGATGCTCAGACCCATACAATTACTTAGTCACCAGTTATCACTGTTGGTCCATAGTCTACTTTGAGTCACCAGCGGTGATTTGGATGCTTAGACCTCTATACTTCAAAGTTGTACCAATGGGGTTCCTTTTCTCTCTTATATATTTACTAGGTATGTAGCTCTATATTGATGAACATGTTATCGCAAGAAAATTATTCCAGGTATCTTCAACACTCCTGATTTTGCTTAATTTGTCAATTCTAAGAAAAGAACAGTTATCTCACATTTTAAGCCATCATAGTAAGCTTTATTCAATAAATAATTTTTTTTCTTTGGTTTGTTAACCTTTTCTACGCTTAGGGAAAATGTAGCGTTTACAGCCCTGTGATCGCTGATTCCATCAATAACTCCTACATTTAAGACCCTTTTGGATATATTAATAGCTAATAGATCAAGAATGTTATTTCCTCTTGCTGGTGAAGTGAATAATTGATGTAGGGAATTTGAGGTAAACGTCAATAAGAGGGACTCCCATAAATCCTTGTCTTTACCTCCATTTATAAAACTGTACGAATCCGAATCTACTGTGAGAATATTAAAATCGCCACCGATTATTAATCTATGCTCATTGTTGTGGGATGTAAAGCTTTTTATCTGCCTTTATAGATCTATTATTGAGTTAACGCCAGCATGGGGTGGTCTATAATACGCACAGACATATATTCTTGGGTATACTTACTGAGCACTAGACACTTTCCATACTATTATCAGGAAATAACTCAGCTCTACTGATGGTAGAGTTTTTAACCCAGATAAACACTCCTCTTCCGACTCTATTCTGTCTGTCGTTTCTATAAACTGTGAAGGATTTGGAAATATTTCCTTATCTGTAATATCATCTGTTAACCAACTTTCAGTTCCTATAATGATATCTGACTCTATGCTATGAATGAGGTGATGTAATTCCCGTATCTTATTTTTTAAACTTCGGCAGTTAACTACTACTAGGGAAATTATTTCTTCGTCTATGACCTTCTTTGTATTCCTTGTGGTCTGCTTTCTGGTGATGCCATGGAGTCTTTTAGGTGTCTTAATACACGAACAGTCTATTATGTGATAGGAAATTCTTTCTTTTGTTTCATTAGCACTGTACATACTTTGAGAAATCTCTTTAGGCAACCTAGTATTGTGAGACCCTCTAGTTGACCAACACTTTATAAAATTGCTATCAGGGAAATTTATCTTTAAATTTCAACTTATTCCACTACCTAACCTATGCATTGGCCTAAAAAATATCTACATAGCTTGAAGATCCTATGAGCCACCCGAACTGAGGCCTCAGGGGTGCAGTGGACCCCAGAGCAGTTCAAGGGAGCGCGACAAGACCCGAGCACCGGTCTCAAGGCCACAAACTTGGCTCCCATGTCCCGACAGAATTTCCACAGCCTTCTGTTTAGAGACTGAATACGACTCCAAACGTAAGCACCGCAGTCAGTCCACGGGACAATGCTGCATATGGACACCAATAAGTCCACACCAGATGCATCCCACACACGATCCACTTCGGATTTTTGGTCCCCAAAGGCACCCAAAATCTTTTCGGATCCGTTCCTGGAAGCATCATTGGTGCCGACATGGGCTACCAACCACAGCATGGAGCAATTCGTGCCCCGGACCGCCGCCCCGACTGCAGCCGTGGCATTTCGAATTAACCCCCCTTGGCATACAGTAGGAGGTAACCCTCTGGTTTCTCACGTCCCTATCCGACCTCTCCCGCAATGGGGTCACCAACCGCCAGACGTTGGAACTCCCTAGCAATAAGATTCCCCCCCTCATTCCCAGCGCAACTACCCCTATAGGATGGAGGACATCGAGGATTAGGGTGCACTCTTGGCTGTGCAAACAGGTGTCTTGATGCCATCCTCGGACAGCGCCACGAAGCCATTGCTGACAGGGATGGGTCGACCTCCACCACCCCCTCTCCCGGAATCCACCTCGCGGCTGCTATGCACCTATATATACACTATACCCAGTCAGCGTGGAGCAGAGCTCCGCCAATATCCTCTCTAGCTTGGTGACGTGGGCCTTTGGGAGCCATCGCTCTTTCGATTCATGGACGGATGACCTTTGGGTAGATATCCTATTCCCGATTACTTTTTAAAAGTTAATAGAGGTTTTAATGCCTAGGTTTTACACTGTTATAACTCAAGTGGTGTGGAAAATGGACTTGCGAGGTTTATGTAGCTCAAGTAGGTGGGTAAGTTCGATATGTGCGAAAGTATAGGCTTATTGCAAATTAGTGGTCGAGTGAGGGTCGAGTACCCTCGCAGCGGGGGGTTCAGTAGCTGGTGGATGACGCAAGGGAAAGGCTGTTGACGCGGGGAAGGTGACCTTGGTTAAGGGCGAGGGGAGTGTATAATTGAGAGGGGAAACTAAGGAATTTAGGGAGAGTAGGAGAAGTGCAAGCGTGCTACTATTGGTTTTGCGTGAGCGTTACAGCTAAATAGATTAAATACGAAGAGAAATGACAGTGGTCAAACTATATGTATAGACCGCGAGGAATACAATTACATCTACTTAGGCCTAGTATACATAAAAAAAGAAGCGGCACTCAAACACAAAGAAGACACAAAACTATATTTATATATAATAATAATAATAATAGATATTTATAGTATGTACCTCTAGAAATATACTTAAGAACTAGAAAGGTTAATTAATGCAACACTAAAACACAGGGGAAACATACCAAAACATGGTAGATAGACAAGTACGAGCTAAATACACATGCAAACTACAAGCAGCTCTCTACACTTATCTCATATTTTATCTTAAATTTAATGCAAATTCCCCCCTACATAAGAACTAAGAATTTGATTCACAAAGTTAAGGTAGTTGAGCAGAATATCCAACACAAGAAAAATACGTCAAAAATAATAAGCAAGGATAAAGGCAACTGGAACAATGATGTCACTTTAACAACAAAACACGAAGATGTTACTTTGTAAGGACAATTGATAATGTAATAATTTAAGAGACTCGAACAGAATAAATACTTAAGTAGAAAAAAGTTAAAATAGCTATCTAAGATAAGGACTACAATAAAATGACTGGAGCAAACGATCAACTATCATGGTAAAAAAGTAAATTAGAGGAAACAGTCAATTCAATTCAATTTATTCATTCACCATAAGCATAGAATTATGCATGGCTTTGTCAATACACGTTTTACACTTCATATCAATAAAAAAACATTATGCAAAATATCAAAACAATATGAAAAATACAAAAAAATACAATTTACAATTTTTTTGGGATTAACACATTCCAATTATACATTTAAAATGGTATGCATTAGAAAATCATCTACACTATAGAATAATTTACATGAAAATTGGTATTTTCACGGCACACTTGAATTTAAAGGAACTTTTGATATTTTTGATATAAGCAGGCAATTTATTGTACATAAGTATTCCCTGATGATCTATCCCTTTAATCGTTTTATTTACTCTGGGCTGACTTACATGGAATGCATTTTGGCTTCTCGTATTATGACTATGAAGGTCACAATTTTCAATAAACATGTCTTGATTTTTGTTAATAAGAGACACTGTTTCAAGAATGTACATACAAGGAAGAGGAAAGATTTCTAGTTTTTCAAAAATAGGTTTACTGGGAGCTCTATTATTTTCATCCCCCTTCCACCCCATCACCTTCTTCATTTATATACATATATATATATATATATATATATATATATATATATATATATATATATATATATATATATATATATATATATATATATATTTATATATATATATGTGTAGAAATATATAGAAATATGTACTACTTATCACTACTCTTAATATATAGCAAGGACTAAGCAATTATTCCCCTCCCTGGACCAAAACCTTGACGTGGTGGAAGGGCTTGTGTGTTCTGATGACCCCTAGAGCTGTGCTGGCGGGTGTAATAATAATTGCTCCTGGTAGGGTCACCCATGCCAGATAGGTCGAAGGTTAGGAGCCAGACGAAAGGTAGTCCATGCAGGGTCTGTTTCTCAGAGGCGTCTGACCCCAGTGGGGGGGCAAGTAAGTGATGGAGTCATGTTAATAACACTATTGAGTAAGGCAATGGGAAACCACCTCAATTATCATCCCCAAGATTAACCTGATGGACTATACAGAGATTTTGAGTCCTGGCCACCACAGGGCTCGGCCCAATCAGCTGTTTGTCGTGCCCAGCAGTGGGGGAGGCAAGGCTTCCGTGGTCGTCATCCCACGAAACCTTTGCAAGGGAAAACCAGCAGCAGCAGGACAGAAGACGCAGGAGAAGAAGACCAAATTAGTTATAATACGAACGTGGAATCCTAGGACAATGATGAGGTCAGGGAAATAAGAGAATGTTAAGCGAGAGATGGGAAGGGGAAATATAGATATTTTAGGTCTATGGGAGGTGAGATGGAAGGGTAGCGGGGATTACTGGAGTGATAAGTATAGAATAATATACAGCGGCGGGGACGAGAGCCAACGAGGGGTTGCCATAGTATTAAATGAAGAGGTAGGAAGAAGCATAGTAAACATAGAGCAGGTAACGGATAGAATACTACTAGTGGAAATAAAAGCAGAACCGACAAACTTGGTTATTTTTCAGGTATACATACCACCGAGCAACCATAAGGATTAAGAGGTCGATAGGATATACGATCAGTTAGAGGACATAATCGCGTGTGTTGCTGCAGGGAAACATTTTACAGTGATGGGGGATTGGAATGCGACGGTAGGCGAAGAAGGAGATGATGTTGAGGTAGGGGACTACGGTTTAGGCATGAGGAATGACTACGGGGAGAAGCAATTCAGTTCTGCAGGAGACAGGGCTTAGTCATCACCAACACGTGGTTTAGACACCGCAAATGATGCAGGTATACATGGAAAATGCCAGGTGACTCAAAAAAGTTTCAGCTAGATTAAATCCTGGTTAGACATAGGTTTAGGAACAGTGTGATAAATTCACACAGCTTCCCAGGAGCGGATGCGGACTCTGACCACAATTTAGGGGTTATGAAATGTAGCGTCCATTTCAAAAAGATAAGGCAAGGGTGGCAAGTCAGAAAATGGAATGCAGAAGCATTAAATGGTTTGAAAAGGAAGGAATACAAACAGGTGGTAGAGGAAATCATGGAGGATGGTAAAGAGCTAAGTACTATCCAAGAAAAATGGGAAAGTGTAAAGAGGCATGTGGTGGAAGATGCAATGCGAGGATATGGAAAGTCTGCAGAGCAGTTAGAGATAAAGCGGGTAAGGTAACAGTTGACACAGGAAAGATCCAGGAGAGATGGAAGGAATATATAGAAGAACTGTATAGTAAAGAGCCTAGACCAAAAAAGTTAGACATTGAAAAGTAACATGACGTAGAGGAAGATAGCTTCGGTCCAGGCATACTAGACGATGAGATAGAAAGGGCATTAAGGGAGATGAAACTAAATAAGGCCGTGGGGGTGGATAACATTCCTGCAGAACTTTTAAAAGGCTTAGGAAAATGTGGGAGAAAGAGGCTTTAGGGGCTGATCCGTAGTATTTATGAGGAAGGAATCTGGCTGGAAGACTTGGTGAGATCAGTTTCAGTTCCTATTCTGGAAAAGGTAAAGGCTACATCATGTGAGAACTACACGACGATAAGTTTGATGTCTCACGTAGCTAAAAATGTTCCCAGGATCATAAACAAAAGGATAGAGAATAGGGCAAATGATTACTTAGGGGAGGATCAGTTTGGGTTTAGGAAGGGGAGAGGTACGCGTGATGCCATTGCAGTAATGAGATTATTAATCGAGAGGAATATAGAACACAACCAGGATGTATTTGCCTGTTTTGTAGCTTTCGAAAAAGCATTTGATAGAGTGAATTGGGAAAAACTAATGAGTATATTGCAGGAAATAGGAATAGATTGGCGGGAAAGGAGGCTAATCCGCAACCTGTATATGTCTCAGACTGCTCAGGTGTGAGTGGGGAATGGGGAGTCCGGTTCGGCAGGGTTAGGAAGAGGTGTAAGGCAGGGTTACCCATTATCACCGTTACTGTTCAACCTATATGCCGAGAAAATGATTAAAGAGTCAAGGAAAGAAATGCAGGTAGGAATGAAAGTGGGCAAGGAATTTGTTAAATCAGTTAGGTTTGCTGATGATCAAGCTTTAGTTTGTCAGTCAGCCAAGGGGCTGCAAGCATTGCTTAGTGAATTAGAAATTCAGTGCGACAGGTATGGGATGAGAATCAATATTAATAAAATAAAGGTTATATGATTTTCTAGAAAGATAAAGGCTGAGCTTAACATTAACATAGGAGGCCAAAAACTAGAGCAGGTAGAACAGTTTATGTATCTCGGTAGTGTTTTGGACCAACACAGTCTAAGTAGTAGGGACGTAAGGAGAAGAATTGAAAGTTGGAGAAAAATTGGAGAAAGAGGCTTTCACAAGGAGGAGGGACTTTATGACAGGGACGTTAAGTAAGGATAATAAGAAAAGACTAGTAGAAACTTCGATATGGAGGATATATATGTACGGCGCTGAAACATAGTCATTGAAGCAGGAGGATAGATGTAGACTGGAGGCTTTTGAAATGTGGGTGTTGAGAAGAATGGAGAAGGTGAAATGGACCAAAAAGAAGAAAAATGAGGAAGAACTTGGTATGGTGGGCGAAGAGAAGGGTTTATTGGGAGAAATCCTATGGAGGCAGGAAAATGAATGAAGGACATATTGACCAGCAAGGGGATGTTGAAGATGGTTATAAGAAGGGTAAGGCAAGCAAGGAAATAGATGGAACAGGATTGGGATGTTGGATGGGGTGAAGGGAGGAGGAAAGTACTCAGAGATGAAGAGGGACCTGATGTAGAGAAGGATGTGGGATTTTATGTTTTGATAGCAGTAATAAAATATCTATTTCGTAGTTATGTCCATTGAAAAATTTAAACCTTAACTGATGGATTACCTTAAAAAAATATATATATATATATATATATATATATATATATATATATATATATATATATATATATATATACATTCACACACACACACACACACATATATATATATATATATATATATATATACCTATTTATATATATATATACATATATATATACCTATTTATATATATATATATACATATACATATATTTACCTATTTATATATATAGGCATATATACCTCATATTTTTGGTAAAATAAATAAAGGTGACACAAAATAAATAAATATTACTTGAAGCAGGCTTCTGGAAGAGAAGGTTGTAAGTTTAAACAATGTACAATGTGCATGTCCTTTTAAGTGTTATCTATTTTAATTTAACCTCTATTGTGCCACAATTATACATCCAAGGTTTCACCAGATTCTTCATCAACGTTTGCAATGTCGCAAAAATTTGCAAAATGCCTCTGAAATGAGCACCAGAGTGTTTGCTCAAATGAGGTTACCTTGCTGGATTAGCCCAACCTTCCCCGTTAGACTTCTCCAAAGCATTATATTTTGCCTGCAATATTGAAAACAGTTGATTTATTGGTGTGCCATAAGAAGACTCCTGAACTCTTATTCTAAACACTATAAAGTTGAAGCAGGATATCACTTTCATATCGATAATAATAATGGCTCTTTCGATTGTACTCCTCACTCCGTAGTAGACACCTCAGCTATTTAGAGTCATTATGGCTGTTTATTAGATGCGGATATCTTTCATAGAGCGCCAATCACAACCTCCAGTGGAACTACAATATGGTGGGAAATTCAAAATTAAAATTTGTCCGCATTTAACCACCGTGCCCTATATATGTGTCTGTTTGTGGATGCGAATCATCTTTTATCACTAAAACACTTGAACAATTACTTCGTACCCAAATTCCACAGTCCAGCAATACAATTTTATGGCCTGTCGCTGGTCAATAGCTCGTTTCAATTTGCACCTGCACCATGTCACCCAACAGGGGTCCACTGATAAGACCATCAATCCTGAAGGAATGCTGAAATGCGAATGGCGCTTGGTGCATGTCGAAGATCAGACACTTGAGTCTAAGCTCTTTATGGTCTCAGTTATCCCATTTCCATTGCTTCAAGACGGTAGGTATGTTCATTTTATATTTACATTTGAGCCTACGGCAACGCATAGTAATGCCTGGAAAACCTTTTACCCAAACTATTAATACATACCTTGCATATATTATATTGCTTTCCATTGACTGTCTAGTTACTTTAACTAATACTTTGAGCAAATACATGTGAATCTCTCAGTGCGTGTAAATTGGTATGTTTTCATCATTATTTTAACTTTTATTTTCATTCTTTTCAATGGATTTGCATTTTTAAAATCCCCCTGCCATAATCTATCTTTAGAGACTCTGGCAGTATTGTGTATGAATAGATACCCAGCGTGGATGCCATACTGAAATACTGATAGTGTTCTCTTTTCTGCGAGAAAAACTGTTCTTAAATGTTCAATTGCAGAAATAATACTTTCTAACTCGTTTCAGTTTGTACCGCAATAGTTTGTACCTTACCAAGTTTCATTTGGTTCATTGTTTTTGTGGTAATAATGCACTATAACAAGCAGCATGGAATTGGATCTTGTTTTTAACAATCCAACTGAACCGGCACTATTTATTTGTTTATTTTCAGTTTACTGGAAAAAGGTGATATGTTCCACCGTGCGAAATTGTGTTACCTGATGTTAAACACAGAGTTGTGACCGGAGAGAGAGTTGGCCTTTGCAATATTTTCAGAGGGGCGTTGTAGATTGTGGTACAGTTCAATGCCAAAACCAAGGTACTTCTCAATCTATGTGGTGTGAAGAAGAGAGGATTGATGGAGAGGAAAGGTTCCATTCGACGTTCTTTGTCTAAGAGTGGTATAGATTTATGCGGGGGACTTGAGAATGATACGACAGTCAAACAAAGTGCTTCAAGAGATGAGATGGGAATAAATCCATCAGGCACAGCAGTAGACATGCGTTAATGATGAAATTCATTCGGAAAAGGCTTGGTCAATTCACGTCCCGTATTGAAAAGTGTGGAGAAAAACATGGCCTCAACAAAATGCCATCAAAGGAAGAAATTAATTGGATTGGATACACAGCATTTAGGGTTGTCCTGAGGAAGAAAAGACCTTATTATCCAGTGATTCTGAAGACAATAGCTCGGATCCGCAAAAGTATAGCCAATGCTATACTGGATGACGAAATAGGTAGCCTGGAGGAAATAGGGTATTTGTGTCAAGCTGGTGAACATTAATTAAACCCTTTCCAATGCCGGTGCCATTATGCCATAATCCAGGTGGAGAAATTACTCACTGTATTAGGGCAATTAGAAAAGTAAAGTCCCATATTTTTTTTCATCAAAATCCAAATTTATTCTCAATTTTGTGTACAGCATTGGGAAGGTTTAGCATTTAGCTATTTTTCTACATAGTCGTCTTAATGATAACTCACTTTTTGCATCCTTGTAAGCAGCATTTTAATACCAGCATCATACAATTCTCTCACCGCGTTGCAAAGCCAACTGCGATGACTGCTTCTCCGATATAAAAATTCATACTGCCATTTAGTGGAAGTGTACGGTTGGAATTGTATTACGGACAACGTAAATGTGCGGAAGTGGTGCAGGGAGTTCTTTTATAGCCAGGAAAATGTCCACGCTGAGCAGCGGTCCGGGCGACCAGGTTTACCATCGGAATCAACGGTGGCTCCAATTGACGAGATGGTGCGCAATAACTGGAGAATTACCCGTCATGAGGTAAATAAAGGCCTTGTTGAAGAGAGTGGCAATTTTGTCATGCTGCAGATTGTTGTGTCGGAGGTCCTCGGATAAAACAAGGTGTCTCACCAAAGTAGTGTGTTTGCATCATGACAATGCAAATGTGTCACATGAAATGATCACCCTGCTCAAAGAATTTAGCTGCTGGGACATCATTGACCACCCTCCTTAAAGCCCAGACGTTGCCTCCTGCGACTATCACTTGTTTCCCACTCTCAAGAAACACCTTGGAGGACAGAAATCAAGTCAGACGAGGAAGTGCAAGAAGCAGCCGTCAGTTGGCTTAGTGACGCGGCTGGAAAAAGGTACGACACCGGTATTAAAAAGCTGCTTACAAGGATGTAAAAAGTGATTGATCGTCAAGGTGTTCATGCAGAAAAATAGCTAATTGCTCAACCTTTCTAAAGATGTACACTAAGTTGAGAGAATAACTTTGATTTGAATACCGTGCTGTAGATTGTCTCTTAGCTACGTTCATTAATATTCCTAAAGTTTAGTCATTGAAAATCAAGCCGCAAAAGACACTATTGGAACCATTAACACTAAAAGGACTTGGAAACCATGGATCACGGATGAGATGATTACAAAGATGGATGAGCGGCGAAAATGGACGAATATAAATACAGAATTAGGCAAAATGAAGTACAAAGAATTGAACAATAAATTGAGGCGGGCAACAAATAAAGCAAAAGAAGCATGGTGGAAGACACAGTGCGAGGATATGGAAAGTCTGCAGAGGAAGGGTGAAATCGGTGCGCTGTACAGCAAAGTTAAATCGTTATCGGGAAGTAAGAAAGGAAGAGCTTTGCTAACAGTTAGAGATAAGGCGGGTAAGGTAATAGTTGATGCAGGAAAGATCCAAGAGAGATGGAAGGAGTATATAGAAGAACTGTAGAGTAAAGAACTCAGACCAACAAAGTTAAAAATTGAAAAAGAAAATGACGTAGAGGAGGACAGCTTAGGTCCAGGCATACTAGACAATGAGATAGAAAGGGCATTAAGGGAGATGAAACTAAATAAGGCCGTGGGGGTAGATAACATTCCAGTGGAACTTTTAAAATGCTTAGGAAAATGTGGGAGGAAGAGGCTATATGGGCTGATCCGTAGTATTTATGAGGAGGGAATCTGGCCGGAAGACTTTGTGAGATCAGTTTTAGTTCCTATTCCAAAAAAGGTAAAGGCCACGTCGGTGAGGACTATAGGATAATTAGTTTGATCAGCTCAGGTGCGAGTGGGGAACTTGGAGTCCGGTTGGGCAGTGTTAGGAAGAGGTGTAAGGCAGGGTTGCCCATTATCAGTGTTGCTGTTCAACCTGTATGCATAGGAAATGATTGAAGAGGCATGGGAAGAACTGGAGGGAGGAATGAAGGTGGGCGGGGAATTCATAAAATCAGTTAGGTTTGCTGATGACCAAGCTTTATTTTGTCAGTCAGCCAAGGGGCTGCAAGTATTGCTGAGTGAATTGGAAATTCAGTGCGAACGGTATGGGGTGAGAATCAATATTAATAAAACAAAGGTTATGCGATTTTCTAGAAAGAAAAAGGCTAAGCATAACATTAAAGTAGGATGGCAAAAACTAGAGCAGGTAGAAGAGTTTACGTATCTCGCTAGCGTTTTCGACCACACGTTCAAAGTAGTATGGACGTAAGAAGAAGAATTGCGCTAGGCAAAGAGGCTTTCACAAGGAGGAGGGAGTTGATGACAGGGACTTTGAGTAAGGATGTTAAGAAGAGACTCATAAAAACTTTGATATGGAGCGTGTCTATGTACGGTGCGGAAACTTGGTCATTGAAGCAGGAGGATAGACGTAGACTGGAGGCTTTTGAAATGTGGGTGTGGAGAAGAATGGAGAAGGTGAAATGGACTGAGAAGAAAACAAATGTTGAAGTACTTGGTATGGTGGGCGAAGAGAGGGGTTTGTTGGGAGCAATCCTTTGGAGGCAAGAGTAGGATGATGGATTTTGTGTTTTGTAGGAGTAATAAAGTATTTGTTTCGTACTTGTGTCCATCCGAAAACCTACCTTAACCGGTAGATTACCTTTAAAAAAAAAATAACATATATATCCATTTATACATACATATATAAGCATATATATATGTTTCGAAAGCAAATCTGCCAGTTTGGCAACTTTAATTTTTTGCCTTTTTCCTTTAAAAGTAGCAATCCTTTCCCCCCTTTGGCTTCAACGCAAAGAACATAATCCAAAAAATTTGAACGTAACGGTGTCAAGAGTTTTATAAATGATCATCGTTGGAATATAAAAAAACCCAGAATTTATTATTCTGAAGAACGGAATAGCTCAATTATAGTGCTGCATCAAAATTTTTCTTGACTATATGGCCAATATTTTTAGCCGTAAACTGTCCTTGGCTCTGTGAAATGACATCAGAAGTTATTTTTTTAAAGGTATCATTGATGCCATTTGAGTGTCTGGCTGCAGATGCCATGGCACTATGGCATCCCTGAAATAGCATCGACAAACGAATTGATATGCAGTAGTCATTTGTCAAAATCGTCCAACAAAACAATCTAAACATGAGACTTAAGAGTTAATTCAGGAAATTTTAATGCACCTGATTTTTATTCCGTTTTTACTCAATGTGAAAATTTAAGTTTCAACAATTCTAAAGTTGAGCCAACGGCATTAATGAATTTATATTCGCAACATGGGACGATTATTGTCCATTGCTTTTGAGTTATCTTGAGAATATTGAAGACTGTGATTGATGGGCAAATTGTTAAGTAAGCCAGAAAACGGAAAGAAAAGAGTTGGGATTGAATGAAAGAAGTGTCCATTATGGACACAATGCACAAAGATGCAAAGGTGCGATTTAGAGCAAAGGTACTTTCCTTACTCCACAAATATATGCTGGCCATTGAAGATGTTTTTCTTTCTTGCAAGCAAGAAAGTCGTTTCATGATGTATCCGGGCTTCGTTTTGGTAATATAATTTAATAAATAAGTGAATGAATAAATAACCATACATGGAAAGGAGTATATAAAATACGTAAAATATGTAATTATATTTAAGAATGCGAACCATTGCCTATTAGTGTACACGCCTGGGCTATCTTTCCAGCAATGCAAGTTAATACCTCGTAGCTTCATTCTGTCTCGATTTCTTCTTTGTTTCCAAATTTCCGCGTGCTTTGATTACACTTGGATCACTGCAAAACGGATAATAATAACAACAATTATATGGGGACAGTTTACCGCAATGCGAATAATCACAGTAGTAAATGGGGCGACTGGATAAATAACGAAGAGAGAACGGAATCTTAGCTTAAACCTGAAAAGTGAATACTACAAGTACTAATTAAGTACTTTTTCGGGTAAGTACATTGATAAATACCCAAGAATATAACCGAAGTGACAAGTTGATGGCGGGAGTTTAACATTAAGGAATTCAACAGCTTCACGAAGCTATATTTACCCTTAGTTTTGAAAGTACGAGATTCGTTAAATACCGGTCTACATGACATAAACAAATCGAAATACATGAACATATTAAAACGCATGCTTTGGGCACAATTACGCGGAAACCATTGTCGATCTTCATAAGTATTATGCTGGAAAAAAACCCACGCACGTCTCATTTCCTTTATTCACTTGTTTCAAAATAACATCAATTTAAACACGCAAAAATCATGTTTCATGAAAACATAACGAAAGGTGCAAACAATGCAATTCTCTCAGGATACGTTCAGTAAAGATTTATCACTCAAATATTCTAGAACTATTTGGAAACCCTAATACATCGGTTTTATCACAAATACGGCACATGTCTACGTGTCAATTAGCATACTGTCATGCTATTGAGAACGAAATTAAAAGATGTACAACGCTGAATTGGTGGTCACAACACAATAAAAAACGTTGTAGTCAGGTTGCAATTGACCCAAATTCATTTATTCAACAGAAAAAACAAAGACTAAATGAGTAATGTAAACATTTTGAATGATTTGCTCAATGCTGTGCTATCAGATGCTCTACTGTTCTAAAAATGTTCATTCCTTCTCCAGGAATTCCAACACTGCCTTAACTATACTTTAAGCACTGATTCTAAACTGTGCAATTAATGCGTGAATTACACACGGCTACAGAAACTTCGGGTTAATTACTGCTTTTATGGTCTATATACTATGTGTATATATATATATATATATACATACATATATATACATATATATACATATATATACATATATATACATATATATACATATATATACATATATATACATATATATACATATATATATATATATACACATATATATACACATATATATATATATAAACACATATATATTTTTTTTTTAAAGGTAATCTACCGGTTAAGGTAGGTTTTTCGATGGACACAACTACCAAATAAATATTTTGTGGCTACTAACAAAACACAACCCTAAATTCTACTCTACACCAGGTCCCTCTTCATCTCTGAGTACTTTCTTCCGCCCTTCATCCCGTCCAACATCCCTATCCTGTTCCTTCCCTTTCCTCTTTTGCCCAACATTCTACCCTCTATCACAGTCTTCAACATCCCACTGCCGGTCAACACCCCCTTCATCCACTTTTCCTGCCTCCATAGGATTGCTCCCAACAAACCCCTCTCTTCGCCCACCATACCAAGTACTTCCTCATTTGTTTTCTTCTGTGTCCATTTCACCTTCTCCATTCTTCTCCACACCCACATTTCAAAAGCCTCCAGTCTACGTCTATCCTCCTGCTTCAATGACCACGTTTCCGCGCCGTACATAGCTACGCTCCATATCAAAGTTTTTACGAGTCTTTTCTTAACATCCTTACTAAAAGACCCCGTCATCAACTCCCTCCTCCTCGTGAAAGCCTCTTTGCCTAGCGCAATTCTTCTCCTTACGTCCCTACTAATTTGACCGTGTTGGTCCAAAACACTACCGAGATACGTAAACTGTTCTACCTGCTCTAGTTTTTGCCCTCCTATTTTAATGTTAAGCTTGCCCTTTTTCTTTCTAGAAAATCGCATAACCTTTGTTTTATTAATGTTGATTCTCATCCCATACCTGTGGCACTGAATTTCCAATTCACTCAGCAATGCTTGCAGCCCCTTGGCTGACTGACAAACTAAAGCTTGGTCATCAGCAAACCTAACTGATTTTACGAATTCCCCGCCCACTTTCATTCCTACCTCTAGTTCTTCCCATGCCTCTTTGATCATTTCCTCTGCATACAGGTTGAACAGCAACGGTGATAATGGGCAACCCTGCCTTACACCCCTTCCTAACACTGCCCATCCTGACTCCCCGTTTCCCACCCTCACCTGAGCAGTCTGAGACATGTACAGGTTGCGGATTAGCCTCCTTTCCCTCCAATCTATTCCTATTTTCTGCAGAATACTCATTAGTTTTTCCCAATTCACTCTATCAAACGCTTTTTCGAAATCTACGAAACAGGCAAATACCTCCTGGTTGTGTTCTATATTCCTCTCGATTAATAATCTCATTACTGCAATGGCATCACGCGTACCTCTCCCCTTCCTAAACCCAAACTGATCATCCCCTAAGTAACCATTTGCCCTACTCTCTATCCTTTTGTTTATGATCCTGAGAACAACTTTAGCTGC